>NC_082715.1:167636139-167656611 GCF_030144855.1 Hypanus sabinus
AACCCGATTGCCCGCCCGGGGATTGGGTTCGGGTTAGATTTAGGGTTGGGGTTGGGGTTGGGGTTAGGGTTAGGGTTAGGGTTAGGGTTAGGGTTGGGGCTAGGGTCAGGGCTAGGGCTAGGATATGGGTTGGGGCTTGGGCTGGGGCTAGGGCTCGTGCTATGGCCAGGGTTAGTTTTAAGGTTTGGGTTGTGCTCCTGGCAGGTCCGCACGCGTCATACCTCGGCTGGCTTGCCGCGAGGGGACGTCTTCCGAGGGTCGTGCCGGCCGAGGGGCGGCTCCTCCGTCGGGACTACAGGAGGCCGCACCGCCCATCGCAGTCCTCGGCAGACGTGGAAATTATTCCAATTCCCGCCGCATTAGGGATGGTTAACGACTTGTCCCGGCCGGGCTGGTTAACGACTTGTCTCGCCGACGTTGGTTAACGATTTGTCCCGGCCGGGCTGGTTAACGACTTGTCTCGCCGACGTTGGTTAACGATTTGCCAGGGCCCGGTCGGGCAACCCGATTGCCCGCCCGGGGATTGGGTTCGGGCTAGGGTTAGGGTTAGGGTTGGGGTTGGGGTTGGGGCTAGGGTTAGGGTTAGGGTTCGGGCTAGGGTTAGGGTTAGGGTTAGGGTTAGGGTTGGGGCTAGGGTTAGGGTTAGGGTTGGGGTTAGCTTTAGGGTTAGGGATTAGGGTTAGGTTGAAATTATGCGGGCAGTGGGCTAAAAAGCCCTCTTGTGATTTCTGATCTCCTCACTTGAGATTCTGTTTCACATCACCCTGCCACTTTGATCTGGCCCACGCCTTCATTAACCAGGTCCCACACTTGCCCTTGTTGAATCCTACCCCTCTCAGAATATCAAAAGTTAATCGGGGAATGCCTAGGGTTTGTGGGGGTGTATGCCCCCCTTGGAAGTTGCCTAGGGTTTATGGGGGTGACTACCCCTCTTGGAATTTGCCTATTTATGGGGGTGTATGCCCCTTTTGGACTTTAGGATTAGGTTTAAGTGTAGGGCTGGTGGATCTATATGTTTAGCTGGCAAAGGTTAGTCTGCAGAATTTAAAGTCTGAGCTCCTAAGCCAGCTGCTTGTATAGGAAAATCGAAACCTCTCATTGTCATGTGCCAGGACACATCATCAGTAATGCACTCTCGGATCTTCGGGTGTTTCGAGCCTTTACATTAGACACCCTCCTCGAGCCGGCTCCGTCAAGTTGATCAAGCTTGCCGTGTGTATTACCCCTGGACCAGACAATGAAAGGCGACACCTCCCCTGAAATGGCTTAAACCAAGCCAATCACGCTTGGCGTATGTACTACCCCCTAGACCAGACAACGAAAGGCACAAAATTGTACAGGTCATACTACTTCTAAGGGTTTAATTCCAGGGCGGCCTAGCTCCTTGGGCCTCACTCAGGCCATGCGGAGAATCTGTAGGCCTACTTCTTAATTCCCTTAGGTAGTTGGGACTATTTTTCCAGAATTTTCACATAATGAAAGTTCTGGACTATTTTTAACCTGACCGTGGTTAAGAAGGAATCCCCAGGGACACTAACCAGAGTTACCCACTCGCCCACGTGGCAGGTATCGATCCACACAACCTCTCCTATCTTTGCCTTTCCACATCATTAAGACAATAATGTAAGTAAGACAATAAATAAAAGAATAATGTTCCTACTGCTTATCTTGCGTCTGCGATTTCGACTCCAACCAATTGCCTTCAAAAAAGCGTGATTCCCGACCGGAAGGTCCAACTCGACTCTCGTCCGTCACTCGGGTCTTCTGTGGAGTCTCTAAACCCAGACAGTACTGCTATCCAGTTAAAACGTCCCTCACCTTCTTCCCCCCCCCCGCAGGGCCTCTTTTAACTAATGTGATACTAAAACCTAATTGTCCAACTGCTGCAAACCTGGCTGTTGCTAGGAGACCGGCTCACCTCAGCCCTTAAAGGTACATTAGCTGCTGATTGGTGAACCTCTCCATTCTTTTAACTATGAATTTTTGAACACCTAATAGGTGAAATAAAATATCTGGGTTTTCTTATTGGCCTTTCTGGGGCCGGGAGAATGAAGAGCGTGTCACTGATAGGTTAGGTTGAAATTATGCGGGCAGTGGGCTAAAAAGCCCTCTTGTGATTTCTGATCTCCTCACTTGAGATTCTGTTTCACATCACCCTGCCACTTTGATCTGGCCCACGCCTTCATTAACCAGGTCCCACACTTGCCCTTGTTGAATCCTACCCCTCTCAGAATATCAAAAGTTAATCGGGGAATGCCTAGGGTTTGTGGGGGTGTATGCCCCCCTTGGAAGTTGCCTAGGGTTTATGGGGGTGACTACCCCTCTTGGAATTTGCCTATTTATGGGGGTGTATGCCCCTTTTGGACTTTAGGATTAGGTTTAAGTGTAGGGCTGGTGGATCTATATGTTTAGCTGGCAAAGGTTAGTCTGCAGAATTTAAAGTCTGAGCTCCTAAGCCAGCTGCTTGTATAGGAAAATCGAAACCTCTCATTGTCATGTGCCAGGACACATCATCAGTAATGCACTCTCGGATCTTCGGGTGTTTCGAGCCTTTACATTAGACACCCTCCTCGAGCCGGCTCCGTCAAGTTGATCAAGCTTGCCGTGTGTATTACCCCTGGACCAGACAATGAAAGGCGACACCTCCCCTGAAATGGCTTAAACCAAGCCAATCACGCTTGGCGTATGTACTACCCCCTAGACCAGACAACGAAAGGCACAAAATTGTACAGGTCATACTACTTCTAAGGGTTTAATTCCAGGGCGGCCTAGCTCCTTGGGCCTCACTCAGGCCATGCGGAGAATCTGTAGGCCTACTTCTTAATTCCCTTAGGTAGTTGGGACTATTTTTCCAGAATTTTCACATAATGAAAGTTCTGGACTATTTTTAACCTGACCGTGGTTAAGAAGGAATCCCCAGGGACACTAACCAGAGTTACCCACTCGCCCACGTGGCAGGTATCGATCCACACAACCTCTCCTATCTTTGCCTTTCCACATCATTAAGACAATAATGTAAGTAAGACAATAAATAAAAGAATAATGTTCCTACTGCTTATCTTGCGTCTGCGATTTCGACTCCAACCAATTGCCTTCAAAAAAGCGTGATTCCCGACCGGAAGGTCCAACTCGACTCTCGTCCGTCACTCGGGTCTTCTGTGGAGTCTCTAAACCCAGACAGTACTGCTATCCAGTTAAAACGTCCCTCACCTTCTTCCCCCCCCCCGCAGGGCCTCTTTTAACTAATGTGATACTAAAACCTAATTGTCCAACTGCTGCAAACCTGGCTGTTGCTAGGAGACCGGCTCACCTCAGCCCTTAAAGGTACATTAGCTGCTGATTGGTGAACCTCTCCATTCTTTTAACTATGAATTTTTGAACACCTAATAGGTGAAATAAAATATCTGGGTTTTCTTATTGGCCTTTCTGGGGCCGGGAGAATGAAGAGCGTGTCACTGATAGGTTAGGTTGAAATTATGCGGGCAGTGGGCTAAAAAGCCCTCTTGTGATTTCTGATCTCCTCACTTGAGATTCTGTTTCACATCACCCTGCCACTTTGATCTGGCCCACGCCTTCATTAACCAGGTCCCACACTTGCCCTTGTTGAATCCTACCCCTCTCAGAATATCAAAAGTTAATCGGGGAATGCCTAGGGTTTGTGGGGGTGTATGCCCCCCTTGGAAGTTGCCTAGGGTTTATGGGGGTGACTACCCCTCTTGGAATTTGCCTATTTATGGGGGTGTATGCCCCTTTTGGACTTTAGGATTAGGTTTAAGTGTAGGGCTGGTGGATCTATATGTTTAGCTGGCAAAGGTTAGTCTGCAGAATTTAAAGTCTGAGCTCCTAAGCCAGCTGCTTGTATAGGAAAATCGAAACCTCTCATTGTCATGTGCCAGGACACATCATCAGTAATGCACTCTCGGATCTTCGGGTGTTTCGAGCCTTTACATTAGACACCCTCCTCGAGCCGGCTCCGTCAAGTTGATCAAGCTTGCCGTGTGTATTACCCCTGGACCAGACAATGAAAGGCGACACCTCCCCTGAAATGGCTTAAACCAAGCCAATCACGCTTGGCGTATGTACTACCCCCTAGACCAGACAACGAAAGGCACAAAATTGTACAGGTCATACTACTTCTAAGGGTTTAATTCCAGGGCGGCCTAGCTCCTTGGGCCTCACTCAGGCCATGCGGAGAATCTGTAGGCCTACTTCTTAATTCCCTTAGGTAGTTGGGACTATTTTTCCAGAATTTTCACATAATGAAAGTTCTGGACTATTTTTAACCTGACCGTGGTTAAGAAGGAATCCCCAGGGACACTAACCAGAGTTACCCACTCGCCCACGTGGCAGGTATCGATCCACACAACCTCTCCTATCTTTGCCTTTCCACATCATTAAGACAATAATGTAAGTAAGACAATAAATAAAAGAATAATGTTCCTACTGCTTATCTTGCGTCTGCGATTTCGACTCCAACCAATTGCCTTCAAAAAAGCGTGATTCCCGACCGGAAGGTCCAACTCGACTCTCGTCCGTCACTCGGGTCTTCTGTGGAGTCTCTAAACCCAGACAGTACTGCTATCCAGTTAAAACGTCCCTCACCTTCTTCCCCCCCCGCAGGGCCTCTTTTAACTAATGTGATACTAAAACCTAATTGTCCAACTGCTGCAAACCTGGCTGTTGCTAGGAGACCGGCTCACCTCAGCCCTTAAAGGTACATTAGCTGCTGATTGGTGAACCTCTCCATTCTTTTAACTATGAATTTTTGAACACCTAATAGGTGAAATAAAATATCTGGGTTTTCTTATTGGCCTTTCTGGGGCCGGGAGAATGAAGAGCGTGTCACTGATAGGTTAGGTTGAAATTATGCGGGCAGTGGGCTAAAAAGCCCTCTTGTGATTTCTGATCTCCTCACTTGAGATTCTGTTTCACATCACCCTGCCACTTTGATCTGGCCCACGCCTTCATTAACCAGGTCCCACACTTGCCCTTGTTGAATCCTACCCCTCTCAGAATATCAAAAGTTAATCGGGGAATGCCTAGGGTTTGTGGGGGTGTATGCCCCCCTTGGAAGTTGCCTAGGGTTTATGGGGGTGACTACCCCTCTTGGAATTTGCCTATTTATGGGGGTGTATGCCCCTTTTGGACTTTAGGATTAGGTTTAAGTGTAGGGCTGGTGGATCTATATGTTTAGCTGGCAAAGGTTAGTCTGCAGAATTTAAAGTCTGAGCTCCTAAGCCAGCTGCTTGTATAGGAAAATCGAAACCTCTCATTGTCATGTGCCAGGACACATCATCAGTAATGCACTCTCGGATCTTCGGGTGTTTCGAGCCTTTACATTAGACACCCTCCTCGAGCCGGCTCCGTCAAGTTGATCAAGCTTGCCGTGTGTATTACCCCTGGACCAGACAATGAAAGGCGACACCTCCCCTGAAATGGCTTAAACCAAGCCAATCACGCTTGGCGTATGTACTACCCCCTAGACCAGACAACGAAAGGCACAAAATTGTACAGGTCATACTACTTCTAAGGGTTTAATTCCAGGGCGGCCTAGCTCCTTGGGCCTCACTCAGGCCATGCGGAGAATCTGTAGGCCTACTTCTTAATTCCCTTAGGTAGTTGGGACTATTTTTCCAGAATTTTCACATAATGAAAGTTCTGGACTATTTTTAACCTGACCGTGGTTAAGAAGGAATCCCCAGGGACACTAACCAGAGTTACCCACTCGCCCACGTGGCAGGTATCGATCCACACAACCTCTCCTATCTTTGCCTTTCCACATCATTAAGACAATAATGTAAGTAAGACAATAAATAAAAGAATAATGTTCCTACTGCTTATCTTGCGTCTGCGATTTCGACTCCAACCAATTGCCTTCAAAAAAGCGTGATTCCCGACCGGAAGGTCCAACTCGACTCTCGTCCGTCACTCGGGTCTTCTGTGGAGTCTCTAAACCCAGACAGTACTGCTATCCAGTTAAAACGTCCCTCACCTTCTTCCCCCCCCCGCAGGGCCTCTTTTAACTAATGTGATACTAAAACCTAATTGTCCAACTGCTGCAAACCTGGCTGTTGCTAGGAGACCGGCTCACCTCAGCCCTTAAAGGTACATTAGCTGCTGATTGGTGAACCTCTCCATTCTTTTAACTATGAATTTTTGAACACCTAATAGGTGAAATAAAATATCTGGGTTTTCTTATTGGCCTTTCTGGGGCCGGGAGAATGAAGAGCGTGTCACTGATAGGTTAGGTTGAAATTATGCGGGCAGTGGGCTAAAAAGCCCTCTTGTGATTTCTGATCTCCTCACTTGAGATTCTGTTTCACATCACCCTGCCACTTTGATCTGGCCCACGCCTTCATTAACCAGGTCCCACACTTGCCCTTGTTGAATCCTACCCCTCTCAGAATATCAAAAGTTAATCGGGGAATGCCTAGGGTTTGTGGGGGTGTATGCCCCCCTTGGAAGTTGCCTAGGGTTTATGGGGGTGACTACCCCTCTTGGAATTTGCCTATTTATGGGGGTGTATGCCCCTTTTGGACTTTAGGATTAGGTTTAAGTGTAGGGCTGGTGGATCTATATGTTTAGCTGGCAAAGGTTAGTCTGCAGAATTTAAAGTCTGAGCTCCTAAGCCAGCTGCTTGTATAGGAAAATCGAAACCTCTCATTGTCATGTGCCAGGACACATCATCAGTAATGCACTCTCGGATCTTCGGGTGTTTCGAGCCTTTACATTAGACACCCTCCTCGAGCCGGCTCCGTCAAGTTGATCAAGCTTGCCGTGTGTATTACCCCTGGACCAGACAATGAAAGGCGACACCTCCCCTGAAATGGCTTAAACCAAGCCAATCACGCTTGGCGTATGTACTACCCCCTAGACCAGACAACGAAAGGCACAAAATTGTACAGGTCATACTACTTCTAAGGGTTTAATTCCAGGGCGGCCTAGCTCCTTGGGCCTCACTCAGGCCATGCGGAGAATCTGTAGGCCTACTTCTTAATTCCCTTAGGTAGTTGGGACTATTTTTCCAGAATTTTCACATAATGAAAGTTCTGGACTATTTTTAACCTGACCGTGGTTAAGAAGGAATCCCCAGGGACACTAACCAGAGTTACCCACTCGCCCACGTGGCAGGTATCGATCCACACAACCTCTCCTATCTTTGCCTTTCCACATCATTAAGACAATAATGTAAGTAAGACAATAAATAAAAGAATAATGTTCCTACTGCTTATCTTGCGTCTGCGATTTCGACTCCAACCAATTGCCTTCAAAAAAGCGTGATTCCCGACCGGAAGGTCCAACTCGACTCTCGTCCGTCACTCGGGTCTTCTGTGGAGTCTCTAAACCCAGACAGAACTGCTATCCAGTTAAAACGTCCCTCACCTTCTTCCCCCCGCAGGGCCTCTTTTAACTAATGTGATACTAAAACCTAATTGTCCAACTGCTGCAAACCTGGCTGTTGCTAGGAGACCGGCTCACCTCAGCCCTTAAAGGTACATTAGCTGCTGATTGGTGAACCTCTCCATTCTTTTAACTATGAATTTTTGAACACCTAATAGGTGAAATAAAATATCTGGGTTTTCTTATTGGCCTTTCTGGGGCCGGGAGAATGAAGAGCGTGTCACTGATAGGTTAGGTTGAAATTATGCGGGCAGTGGGCTAAAAAGCCCTCTTGTGATTTCTGATCTCCTCACTTGAGATTCTGTTTCACATCACCCTGCCACTTTGATCTGGCCCACGCCTTCATTAACCAGGTCCCACACTTGCCCTTGTTGAATCCTACCCCTCTCAGAATATCAAAAGTTAATCGGGGAATGCCTAGGGTTTGTGGGGGTGTATGCCCCCCTTGGAAGTTGCCTAGGGTTTATGGGGGTGACTACCCCTCTTGGAATTTGCCTATTTATGGGGGTGTATGCCCCTTTTGGACTTTAGGATTAGGTTTAAGTGTAGGGCTGGTGGATCTATATGTTTAGCTGGCAAAGGTTAGTCTGCAGAATTTAAAGTCTGAGCTCCTAAGCCAGCTGCTTGTATAGGAAAATCGAAACCTCTCATTATCATGTGCCAGGACACATCATCAGTAATGCACTCTCGGATCTTCGGGTGTTTCGAGCCTTTACATTAGACACCCTCCCCGAGCCGGCTCCGTCAAGTTGATCAAGCTTGCCGTGTGTATTACCCCTGGACCAGACAATGAAAGGCGACACCTCCCCTGAAATGGCTTAAACCAAGCCAATCACGCTTGGCGTATGTACTACCCCCTAGACCAGACAACGAAAGGCACAAAATTGTACAGGTCATACTACTTCTAAGGGTTTAATTCCAGGGCGGCCTAGCTCCTTGGGCCTCACTCAGGCCATGCGGAGAATCTGTAGGCCTACTTCTTAATTCCCTTAGGTAGTTGGGACTATTTTTCCAGAATTTTCACATAATGAAAGTTCTGGACTATTTTTAACCTGACCGTGGTTAAGAAGGAATCCCCAGGGACACTAACCAGAGTTACCCACTCGCCCACGTGGCAGGTATCGATCCACACAACCTCTCCTATCTTTGCCTTTCCACATCATTAAGACAATAATGTAAGTAAGACAATAAATAAAAGAATAATGTTCCTACTGCTTATCTTGCGTCTGCGATTTCGACTCCAACCAATTGCCTTCAAAAAAGCGTGATTCCCGACCGGAAGGTCCAACTCGACTCTCGTCCGTCACTCGGGTCTTCTGTGGAGTCTCTAAACCCAGACAGTACTGCTATCCAGTTAAAACGTCCCTCACCTTCTTCCCCCCCCCGCAGGGCCTCTTTTAACTAATGTGATACTAAAACCTAATTGTCCAACTGCTGCAAACCTGGCTGTTGCTAGGAGACCGGCTCACCTCAGCCCTTAAAGGTACATTAGCTGCTGATTGGTGAACCTCTCCATTCTTTTAACTATGAATTTTTGAACACCTAATAGGTGAAATAAAATATCTGGGTTTTCTTATTGGCCTTTCTGGGGCCGGGAGAATGAAGAGCGTGTCACTGATAGGTTAGGTTGAAATTATGCGGGCAGTGGGCTAAAAAGCCCTCTTGTGATTTCTGATCTCCTCACTTGAGATTCTGTTTCACATCACCCTGCCACTTTGATCTGGCCCACGCCTTCATTAACCAGGTCCCACACTTGCCCTTGTTGAATCCTACCCCTCTCAGAATATCAAAAGTTAATCGGGGAATGCCTAGGGTTTGTGGGGGTGTATGCCCCCCTTGGAAGTTGCCTAGGGTTTATGGGGGTGACTACCCCTCTTGGAATTTGCCTATTTATGGGGGTGTATGCCCCTTTTGGACTTTAGGATTAGGTTTAAGTGTAGGGCTGGTGGATCTATATGTTTAGCTGGCAAAGGTTAGTCTGCAGAATTTAAAGTCTGAGCTCCTAAGCCAGCTGCTTGTATAGGAAAATCGAAACCTCTCATTGTCATGTGCCAGGACACATCATCAGTAATGCACTCTCGGATCTTCGGGTGTTTCGAGCCTTTACATTAGACACCCTCCTCGAGCCGGCTCCGTCAAGTTGATCAAGCTTGCCGTGTGTATTACCCCTGGACCAGACAATGAAAGGCGACACCTCCCCTGAAATGGCTTAAACCAAGCCAATCACGCTTGGCGTATGTACTACCCCCTAGACCAGACAACGAAAGGCACAAAATTGTACAGGTCATACTACTTCTAAGGGTTTAATTCCAGGGCGGCCTAGCTCCTTGGGCCTCACTCAGGCCATGCGGAGAATCTGTAGGCCTACTTCTTAATTCCCTTAGGTAGTTGGGACTATTTTTCCAGAATTTTCACATAATGAAAGTTCTGGACTATTTTTAACCTGACCGTGGTTAAGAAGGAATCCCCAGGGACACTAACCAGAGTTACCCACTCGCCCACGTGGCAGGTATCGATCCACACAACCTCTCCTATCTTTGCCTTTCCACATCATTAAGACAATAATGTAAGTAAGACAATAAATAAAAGAATAATGTTCCTACTGCTTATCTTGCGTCTGCGATTTCGACTCCAACCAATTGCCTTCAAAAAAGCGTGATTCCCGACCGGAAGGTCCAACTCGACTCTCGTCCGTCACTCGGGTCTTCTGTGGAGTCTCTAAACCCAGACAGTACTGCTATCCAGTTAAAACGTCCCTCACCTTCTTCCCCCCCCGCAGGGCCTCTTTTAACTAATGTGATACTAAAACCTAATTGTCCAACTGCTGCAAACCTGGCTGTTGCTAGGAGACCGGCTCACCTCAGCCCTTAAAGGTACATTAGCTGCTGATTGGTGAACCTCTCCATTCTTTTAACTATGAATTTTTGAACACCTAATAGGTGAAATAAAATATCTGGGTTTTCTTATTGGCCTTTCTGGGGCCGGGAGAATGAAGAGCGTGTCACTGATAGGTTAGGTTGAAATTATGCGGGCAGTGGGCTAAAAAGCCCTCTTGTGATTTCTGATCTCCTCACTTGAGATTCTGTTTCACATCACCCTGCCACTTTGATCTGGCCCACGCCTTCATTAACCAGGTCCCACACTTGCCCTTGTTGAATCCTACCCCTCTCAGAATATCAAAAGTTAATCGGGGAATGCCTAGGGTTTGTGGGGGTGTATGCCCCCCTTGGAAGTTGCCTAGGGTTTATGGGGGTGACTACCCCTCTTGGAATTTGCCTATTTATGGGGGTGTATGCCCCTTTTGGACTTTAGGATTAGGTTTAAGTGTAGGGCTGGTGGATCTATATGTTTAGCTGGCAAAGGTTAGTCTGCAGAATTTAAAGTCTGAGCTCCTAAGCCAGCTGCTTGTATAGGAAAATCGAAACCTCTCATTATCATGTGCCAGGACACATCATCAGTAATGCACTCTCGGATCTTCGGGTGTTTCGAGCCTTTACATTAGACACCCTCCCCGAGCCGGCTCCGTCAAGTTGATCAAGCTTGCCGTGTGTATTACCCCTGGACCAGACAATGAAAGGCGACACCTCCCCTGAAATGGCTTAAACCAAGCCAATCACGCTTGGCGTATGTACTACCCCCTAGACCAGACAACGAAAGGCACAAAATTGTACAGGTCATACTACTTCTAAGGGTTTAATTCCAGGGCGGCCTAGCTCCTTGGGCCTCACTCAGGCCATGCGGAGAATCTGTAGGCCTACTTCTTAATTCCCTTAGGTAGTTGGGACTATTTTTCCAGAATTTTCACATAATGAAAGTTCTGGACTATTTTTAACCTGACCGTGGTTAAGAAGGAATCCCCAGGGACACTAACCAGAGTTACCCACTCGCCCACGTGGCAGGTATCGATCCACACAACCTCTCCTATCTTTGCCTTTCCACATCATTAAGACAATAATGTAAGTAAGACAATAAATAAAAGAATAATGTTCCTACTGCTTATCTTGCGTCTGCGATTTCGACTCCAACCAATTGCCTTCAAAAAAGCGTGATTCCCGACCGGAAGGTCCAACTCGACTCTCGTCCGTCACTCGGGTCTTCTGTGGAGTCTCTAAACCCAGACAGAACTGCTATCCAGTTAAAACGTCCCTCACCTTCTTCCCCCCGCAGGGCCTCTTTTAACTAATGTGATACTAAAACCTAATTGTCCAACTGCTGCAAACCTGGCTGTTGCTAGGAGACCGGCTCACCTCAGCCCTTAAAGGTACATTAGCTGCTGATTGGTGAACCTCTCCATTCTTTTAACTATGAATTTTTGAACACCTAATAGGTGAAATAAAATATCTGGGTTTTCTTATTGGCCTTTCTGGGGCCGGGAGAATGAAGAGCGTGTCACTGATAGGTTAGGTTGAAATTATGCGGGCAGTGGGCTAAAAAGCCCTCTTGTGATTTCTGATCTCCTCACTTGAGATTCTGTTTCACATCACCCTGCCACTTTGATCTGGCCCACGCCTTCATTAACCAGGTCCCACACTTGCCCTTGTTGAATCCTACCCCTCTCAGAATATCAAAAGTTAATCGGGGAATGCCTAGGGTTTGTGGGGGTGTATGCCCCCCTTGGAAGTTGCCTAGGGTTTATGGGGGTGACTACCCCTCTTGGAATTTGCCTATTTATGGGGGTGTATGCCCCTTTTGGACTTTAGGATTAGGTTTAAGTGTAGGGCTGGTGGATCTATATGTTTAGCTGGCAAAGGTTAGTCTGCAGAATTTAAAGTCTGAGCTCCTAAGCCAGCTGCTTGTATAGGAAAATCGAAACCTCTCATTATCATGTGCCAGGACACATCATCAGTAATGCACTCTCGGATCTTCGGGTGTTTCGAGCCTTTACATTAGACACCCTCCCCGAGCCGGCTCCGTCAAGTTGATCAAGCTTGCCGTGTGTATTACCCCTGGACCAGACAATGAAAGGCGACACCTCCCCTGAAATGGCTTAAACCAAGCCAATCACGCTTGGCGTATGTACTACCCCCTAGACCAGACAACGAAAGGCACAAAATTGTACAGGTCATACTACTTCTAAGGGTTTAATTCCAGGGCGGCCTAGCTCCTTGGGCCTCACTCAGGCCATGCGGAGAATCTGTAGGCCTACTTCTTAATTCCCTTAGGTAGTTGGGACTATTTTTCCAGAATTTTCACATAATGAAAGTTCTGGACTATTTTTAACCTGACCGTGGTTAAGAAGGAATCCCCAGGGACACTAACCAGAGTTACCCACTCGCCCACGTGGCAGGTATCGATCCACACAACCTCTCCTATCTTTGCCTTTCCACATCATTAAGACAATAATGTAAGTAAGACAATAAATAAAAGAATAATGTTCCTACTGCTTATCTTGCGTCTGCGATTTCGACTCCAACCAATTGCCTTCAAAAAAGCGTGATTCCCGACCGGAAGGTCCAACTCGACTCTCGTCCGTCACTCGGGTCTTCTGTGGAGTCTCTAAACCCAGACAGAACTGCTATCCAGTTAAAACGTCCCTCACCTTCTTCCCCCCGCAGGGCCTCTTTTAACTAATGTGATACTAAAACCTAATTGTCCAACTGCTGCAAACCTGGCTGTTGCTAGGAGACCGGCTCACCTCAGCCCTTAAAGGTACATTAGCTGCTGATTGGTGAACCTCTCCATTCTTTTAACTATGAATTTTTGAACACCTAATAGGTGAAATAAAATATCTGGGTTTTCTTATTGGCCTTTCTGGGGCCGGGAGAATGAAGAGCGTGTCACTGATAGGTTAGGTTGAAATTATGCGGGCAGTGGGCTAAAAAGCCCTCTTGTGATTTCTGATCTCCTCACTTGAGATTCTGTTTCACATCACCCTGCCACTTTGATCTGGCCCACGCCTTCATTAACCAGGTCCCACACTTGCCCTTGTTGAATCCTACCCCTCTCAGAATATCAAAAGTTAATCGGGGAATGCCTAGGGTTTGTGGGGGTGTATGCCCCCCTTGGAAGTTGCCTAGGGTTTATGGGGGTGACTACCCCTCTTGGAATTTGCCTATTTATGGGGGTGTATGCCCCTTTTGGACTTTAGGATTAGGTTTAAGTGTAGGGCTGGTGGATCTATATGTTTAGCTGGCAAAGGTTAGTCTGCAGAATTTAAAGTCTGAGCTCCTAAGCCAGCTGCTTGTATAGGAAAATCGAAACCTCTCATTATCATGTGCCAGGACACATCATCAGTAATGCACTCTCGGATCTTCGGGTGTTTCGAGCCTTTACATTAGACACCCTCCCCGAGCCGGCTCCGTCAAGTTGATCAAGCTTGCCGTGTGTATTACCCCTGGACCAGACAATGAAAGGCGACACCTCCCCTGAAATGGCTTAAACCAAGCCAATCACGCTTGGCGTATGTACTACCCCCTAGACCAGACAACGAAAGGCACAAAATTGTACAGGTCATACTACTTCTAAGGGTTTAATTCCAGGGCGGCCTAGCTCCTTGGGCCTCACTCAGGCCATGCGGAGAATCTGTAGGCCTACTTCTTAATTCCCTTAGGTAGTTGGGACTATTTTTCCAGAATTTTCACATAATGAAAGTTCTGGACTATTTTTAACCTGACCGTGGTTAAGAAGGAATCCCCAGGGACACTAACCAGAGTTACCCACTCGCCCACGTGGCAGGTATCGATCCACACAACCTCTCCTATCTTTGCCTTTCCACATCATTAAGACAATAATGTAAGTAAGACAATAAATAAAAGAATAATGTTCCTACTGCTTATCTTGCGTCTGCGATTTCGACTCCAACCAATTGCCTTCAAAAAAGCGTGATTCCCGACCGGAAGGTCCAACTCGACTCTCGTCCGTCACTCGGGTCTTCTGTGGAGTCTCTAAACCCAGACAGAACTGCTATCCAGTTAAAACGTCCCTCACCTTCTTCCCCCCGCAGGGCCTCTTTTAACTAATGTGATACTAAAACCTAATTGTCCAACTGCTGCAAACCTGGCTGTTGCTAGGAGACCGGCTCACCTCAGCCCTTAAAGGTACATTAGCTGCTGATTGGTGAACCTCTCCATTCTTTTAACTATGAATTTTTGAACACCTAATAGGTGAAATAAAATATCTGGGTTTTCTTATTGGCCTTTCTGGGGCCGGGAGAATGAAGAGCGTGTCACTGATAGGTTAGGTTGAAATTATGCGGGCAGTGGGCTAAAAAGCCCTCTTGTGATTTCTGATCTCCTCACTTGAGATTCTGTTTCACATCACCCTGCCACTTTGATCTGGCCCACGCCTTCATTAACCAGGTCCCACACTTGCCCTTGTTGAATCCTACCCCTCTCAGAATATCAAAAGTTAATCGGGGAATGCCTAGGGTTTGTGGGGGTGTATGCCCCCCTTGGAAGTTGCCTAGGGTTTATGGGGGTGACTACCCCTCTTGGAATTTGCCTATTTATGGGGGTGTATGCCCCTTTTGGACTTTAGGATTAGGTTTAAGTGTAGGGCTGGTGGATCTATATGTTTAGCTGGCAAAGGTTAGTCTGCAGAATTTAAAGTCTGAGCTCCTAAGCCAGCTGCTTGTATAGGAAAATCGAAACCTCTCATTATCATGTGCCAGGACACATCATCAGTAATGCACTCTCGGATCTTCGGGTGTTTCGAGCCTTTACATTAGACACCCTCCCCGAGCCGGCTCCGTCAAGTTGATCAAGCTTGCCGTGTGTATTACCCCTGGACCAGACAATGAAAGGCGACACCTCCCCTGAAATGGCTTAAACCAAGCCAATCACGCTTGGCGTATGTACTACCCCCTAGACCAGACAACGAAAGGCACAAAATTGTACAGGTCATACTACTTCTAAGGGTTTAATTCCAGGGCGGCCTAGCTCCTTGGGCCTCACTCAGGCCATGCGGAGAATCTGTAGGCCTACTTCTTAATTCCCTTAGGTCAGGGGTCAGCAACCTTTACCACTGAAAGAGCCACTTGGACCCGTTTCCCACAGAAAAGAAAACACTGGGAGCCGCAAAACCCGTTTGACATTTAAAATGAAATAACACTGCATACAATGTTTTTTTTTTGCCTTTATGCTATGTATAAACAAACTATAATGTGTTGCATTTATGAAATTGATGAACTCCTGCAGAGAAAACGAAATTACATTTCTGCATGGAACAAAAACATTTTGAACTCCGAAAAAAAGACGTTGGGTTGAAAGTTACTTTTAAGTAAAATACTCAATGTCTATTTGAGTCCTTCTTGTATTTATGAAAAACGCCGAACTTAAATTTTCCGCCAGCAGCAAACCAAAAATATCATCAGCCAGCTGTCAGCCTGAAAAATAAAAGGACTATTTCACTGAACAATGAAAAAATATGAATATACATAAAATAATAGGCAATTAAAATATTTATCATACTTGGTTAATGGGATTTCTGCTCCTGGACCTCAGCGCACAGCGTCTGCACATCAGGGCTGTATGACGTCACCTTCATCTTTACACAGGATCGCAAGCTGTCATCTGTGAAGCATGCGCGATGTTTGTTTTTAATAAAGTTCATGTTGGAGAACACCTGCTCACATACATATGTGGATCCAAAGATCGACAGGACTCCAAGCGCATACTTTTTCATGTTTACATAAATGTCGGGCACAGCATTCCATGTTTCAAACACAAGTTGGTCCGGATTTGGAAGGTTTTCAATATCACTCCATTTGTGATTCTGAGCAAGAACGGCCTTCTGACGGGCAACATCTTCAAGGTCTGCTGTCAAGCGTCTAAACTTGGACACCCATATGTCTTTGTCGGCTATGTCGGCCAGTTCCATCTCAAGATCAGGTTGACTCACACCTGCCAATGCAGTCGTATTCAGTAGGGAAGGATCGATGCTTAAGGGAGTGACCGGGAAGGATAATGTGTTTTTTTCCTCTCTGAACTCACAGAAGCGTTTCCCAAACGATGTTTGCATTGCGATGATTGCAGAATGTAAATACTCCGAAATTATCATGTCGTGACCTTGTTTGAACTCTCTCAAATTGGGGAAGTGAGACAAAGTGCCTTTCTGTAAATCTCTGGCAAGCACTGTCAACTTGCGCTCGAATGCCAAGACATCCTCCAACATGTGCAGGGCTGTGCGTCCTTTCCCCTGAAGAGCTGTGTTCAGCGTGTTCAGGTGCGCTGTCATGTCTACCATGAAGTGTAGCTTTTCCAGCCACTCTGGCTGTTCCAGCTCAGGAAAGTTGAGCCCTTTGCTGCCCAGGAAAGTTTTCACTTCTTCCAGACACGCGACAAAGCGTTTCAGCACCTCCCCTTTGGACAGCCACCGGACTTTGTTGTGCAGCAGGAGATCAGAATATGCGCTTTCCATCTCATCCAGTAACAAACGGAATTGACGGTGATTTAAACTTTTTGCCATTATTTTATTGACAATCTGAATGACAACATCCATTACTTCTGTGCATTCCGGAGGAAATGTTTGAGCGCACAGTGCCTCTTGGTGCAAGATGCAGTGAAAAGTCAGCAGCTTTCTGTCCAGCGACTTCTGCAGTAAAGCCACAAATCCCTTGTGCGTTCCCGTCATATTCGGAGCCCCATCAGTAGCTACTGACACCAGATGGGTGGTCTTTATTCCTTTGGCTCTTAAACAATTCAAGACAGCCTCACAGATGTCCTCCCCCCGTGTTTGGTCTTTTAGAGGTATCAACTCAATCAGTTCTTCCTGTGGCCCGGCAGAGTTTACATACCGGCAGAACAACGCTATTTGTTCAATATCGCCTTTGTCTTTAGACTCGTCACAGGCAATCGAGTAGGCCACAGCTGAATTGATGTCTTTAATTTGCTGTCTTGTGATGTCTTCTGCCATTTTTATGGTTCTGTCTTTGACAGTCTTTGCAGAGAGGGGCATATCCCTGATTTTCTGCACAATTTCACTCTTGTTTTTAAAGTCCGTGAATAGATGTTCTGAAATCTTAATGAAAGATTCTTTTATATATTCACCATCTGTAAACTGCTTCCTGTGCCTGACTATTTCCTGAGCGGCAATATAACTGGCGTATGTCGTTGATTTTCCTGACTTCATCCATTTCTGGAAATGATTTTTGCTCAGATCAACCTTCCGCATCAGTTCCGAAACGGCTTTTTTTCTCTCATCTCCATCCGGATATTTTTGAGCAAAGGCTGCGTGTTTACTCTGGAAATGCCTTGCGACATTTGACTTTTTGTTGTTTGCTAGTTTCTCATTGCATATTAAGCATACCGGTAAACCAGTCTCGTCAACAGTGAAAGCAAATGAATCTGTCCACGTATCATTAAACGTTCTGTTTTCTTCAGTCACTTTTCTTTTTTTAGAATTCTCCATAGTTGGCTTACCTTGGATCGAAAAATTAAAGAAATCGCGCACTGGCGGGTGTCAGGTATTGGCAGTGGTGACGTATATTAATAGCGATAAAAACACGTTGCAGCGGTGTGTTCAGGCAGTCAGTAAACTGCAGTCGAATAACTTTATTCGAACTAAACAGCCTTGCTTCTAAGCCTCCCTCAACCCAGCCCCCATGGACGCAGATGCTGCAAAAGACACGTACTCACAAACCTCCGTAGGCAATCTCCCTTAGCCGGAATGCTGGCTAATTGAGAGCCGTTTCGGATGTGTCAGAAAATGTGTCGCCACACTTACATTGTACAAGATCACCATAATCTTCAAATTTAGAATTACATTTCAAAAGCTAACAAACTAACATAAAATACATTTTAATTAAATACTGACCAATTATTTCCCAAAGCCACAGGGAGCCGCAGCACAGAGGTGAAAGAGCCACAAATGGCTCGGGAGCCGCAGGTTGCCGACCCCCGCCTTAGGTAGTTGGGACTATTTTTCCAGAATTTTCACATAATGAAAGTTCTGGACTATTTTTAACCTGACCGTGGTTAAGAAGGAATCCCCAGGGACACTAACCAGAGTTACCCACTCGCCCACGTGGCAGGTATCGATCCACACAACCTCTCCTATCTTTGCCTTTCCACATCATTAAGACAATAATGTAAGTAAGACAATAAATAAAAGAATAATGTTCCTACTGCTTATCTTGCGTCTGCGATTTCGACTCCAACCAATTGCCTTCAAAAAAGCGTGATTCCCGACCGGAAGGTCCAACTCGACTCTCGTCCGTCACTCGGGTCTTCTGTGGAGTCTCTAAACCCAGACAGAACTGCTATCCAGTTAAAACGTCCCTCACCTTCTTCCCCCCGCAGGGCCTCTTTTAACTAATGTGATACTAAAACCTAATTGTCCAACTGCTGCAAACCTGGCTGTTGCTAGGAGACCGGCTCACCTCAGCCCTTAAAGGTACATTAGCTGCTGATTGGTGAACCTCTCCATTCTTTTAACTATGAATTTTTGAACACCTAATAGGTGAAATAAAATATCTGGGTTTTCTTATTGGCCTTTCTGGGGCCGGGAGAATGAAGAGCGTGTCACTGATAGGTTAGGTTGAAATTATGCGGGCAGTGGGCTAAAAAGCCCTCTTGTGATTTCTGATCTCCTCACTTGAGATTCTGTTTCACATCACCCTGCCACTTTGATCTGGCCCACGCCTTCATTAACCAGGTCCCACACTTGCCCTTGTTGAATCCTACCCCTCTCAGAATATCAAAAGTTAATCGGGGAATGCCTAGGGTTTGTGGGGGTGTATGCCCCCCTTGGAAGTTGCCTAGGGTTTATGGGGGTGACTACCCCTCTTGGAATTTGCCTATTTATGGGGGTGTATGCCCCTTTTGGACTTTAGGATTAGGTTTAAGTGTAGGGCTGGTGGATCTATATGTTTAGCTGGCAAAGGTTAGTCTGCAGAATTTAAAGTCTGAGCTCCTAAGCCAGCTGCTTGTATAGGAAAATCGAAACCTCTCATTATCATGTGCCAGGACACATCATCAGTAATGCACTCTCGGATCTTCGGGTGTTTCGAGCCTTTACATTAGACACCCTCCCCGAGCCGGCTCCGTCAAGTTGATCAAGCTTGCCGTGTGTATTACCCCTGGACCAGACAATGAAAGGCGACACCTCCCCTGAAATGGCTTAAACCAAGCCAATCACGCTTGGCGTATGTACTACCCCCTAGACCAGACAACGAAAGGCACAAAATTGTACAGGTCATACTACTTCTAAGGGTTTAATTCCAGGGCGGCCTAGCTCCTTGGGCCTCACTCAGGCCATGCGGAGAATCTGTAGGCCTACTTCTTAATTCCCTTAGGTAGTTGGGACTATTTTTCCAGAATTTTCACATAATGAAAGTTCTGGACTATTTTTAACCTGACCGTGGTTAAGAAGGAATCCCCAGGGACACTAACCAGAGTTACCCACTCGCCCACGTGGCAGGTATCGATCCACACAACCTCTCCTATCTTTGCCTTTCCACATCATTAAGACAATAATGTAAGTAAGACAATAAATAAAAGAATAATGTTCCTACTGCTTATCTTGCGTCTGCGATTTCGACTCCAACCAATTGCCTTCAAAAAAGCGTGATTCCCGACCGGAAGGTCCAACTCGACTCTCGTCCGTCACTCGGGTCTTCTGTGGAGTCTCTAAACCCAGACAGAACTGCTATCCAGTTAAAACGTCCCTCACCTTCTTCCCCCCGCAGGGCCTCTTTTAACTAATGTGATACTAAAACCTAATTGTCCAACTGCTGCAAACCTGGCTGTTGCTAGGAGACCGGCTCACCTCAGCCCTTAAAGGTACATTAGCTGCTGATTGGTGAACCTCTCCATTCTTTTAACTATGAATTTTTGAACACCTAATAGGTGAAATAAAATATCTGGGTTTTCTTATTGGCCTTTCTGGGGCCGGGAGAATGAAGAGCGTGTCACTGATAGGTTAGGTTGAAATTATGCGGGCAGTGGGCTAAAAAGCCCTCTTGTGATTTCTGATCTCCTCACTTGAGATTCTGTTTCACATCACCCTGCCACTTTGATCTGGCCCACGCCTTCATTAACCAGGTCCCACACTTGCCCTTGTTGAATCCTACCCCTCTCAGAATATCAAAAGTTAATCGGGGAATGCCTAGGGTTTGTGGGGGTGTATGCCCCC